>NC_056572.1:29987724-30015638 GCF_018340385.1 Cyprinus carpio | reverse complement strand
CCTAGTGAGTGTCAATGCATACATACATGTGGGAATGAAGTATGCATGTATGAAGTGTAGCTGGCACTCACCTCTCTCATCAGGAAGTAGCAGCAACACTGAAGTGTAGCTGGCACTCACGTTCCTCATTGGACAGGCTCTGCAGCGCCCTCTGCAGAAGGGCATTTGCAACGTCGCTCTGGTGCTGTCGTAGCAGGAAGTTGCCCTAACAGATATACAGCCTTCTCCTGTCTGAAGCGTTTCACCATGCTGTTAATAAGGATTCTCAGCCTCCTACACACACACACACACACAACATACAAAATGTAATTCGGGCGTAACTGATTTGTTCTCATCCATCCAACAACATGTGATACACATTATACTGGTGGCCAGATTTCATTATTTTAACACTATTGACATTAAGAACAGTTAACATAAGGGTTTATTTCTATATTCATATTTATATATAATAAATATCCATATTTTATGGCATTTCATATTGTACACTAATGTTCTGATGGCTTGTAGCACATTATATATATATACAGGTCCTTCTCAAAAAAATAGCATATTGTGAAAAAGTTCATTATTTTCCATAATGTAATGATAAAAATTAAACTTTCATATATTTTAGATTCATTGCACACCAACTGAAATATTTCAGGTCTTTTATTGTTTTAATACTGATGATTTTGGCATACAGCTCATGAAAACCCAAAATTCCTATCTCAAAAAATTAGCATATTTCATCCGACCAATAAAAGAAAAAGTGTTTTTAATACAAAAAAAAGTCAACCTTCAAATAATAAGGTTCAGTTATGCACTCAATACTTGGTCGGGATCCTTTTGCAGAAATGACTGCTTCAATGCAGCGTGGCATGGAGGCAATCAGCCTGTGGCACTGCTGAGGTGTTATGGAGGCCCAGGATGCTTCGATAGCGGCCTTAAGCTCATCCAGAGTGTTGGGTCTTGCGTCTCTCAACTTTCTCTTCACAATATCCCACAGATTCTCTATGGGGTTCAGGTCAGGAGAGTTGGCAGGCCAATTGAGCACAGTAATACCATGGTCAGTAAACCATTTACCAGTGGTTTTGGCACTGTGAGCAGGTGCCAGGTCGGTGCTGAAAAACGAAATCTTCATCTCCAGAAAGCTTTTCAGCAGATGGAAGCATGAAGTGCTCCAAAATCTCCTGATAGCTAGCTGCATTGACCCTGCCCTTGATAAAACACAGTGGACCAACACCAGCAGCTGACATGGCACCCCAGACCATCACTGACTGTGGGTACTTGACACTGGACTTCAGGCATTTTGGCATTTCCTTCTCCCCAGTCTTCCTCCAGACTCTGGCACCTTGATTTCCGAATGACATGCAAAATTTGCTTTCATCCGAAAAAAGTACTTTGGACCACTGAGCAACAGTCCAGTGCTGCTTCTCTGTAGCCCAGGTCAGGCGCTTCTGCCGCTGTTTCTGGTTCAAAAGCACACCCCTGTGCACGGTGGCTCTGGATGTTTCTACTCCAGACTCAGTCCACTGCTTCCGCAGGTCCCCCAAGGTCTGGAATCGGTCCTTTCTCCACAATCTTCCTCAGGGTCCGGTCACCTCTTCTCATTGTGCAGCGTTTTTTGCCACACTTTTTCCTTCCCACAGACTTCCCACTGAGGTGCCTTGATACAGCACTCTGGGAACAGCCTATTCGTTCAGAAATTTCTTTCTGTGTCTTACCCTCTCGCTTGAGGGTGTCAATGATGGCCTTCTGGACAGCAGTCAGGTCGGCAGTCTTACCCATGATTGCGGTTTTGAGTAATGAACCAGGCTGGGAGTTTTTAAAAGCCTCAGGAATCTTTTGCAGGTGTTTAGAGTTAATTAGTTGATTCAGATGATTAGGTTAATAGCTCGTTTAGAGAACCTTTTCATGATATGCTAATTTTTTGAGATAGGAATTTTGGGTTTTCATGAGCTGTATGCCAAAATCATCAGTATTAAAACAATAAAAAGACCTGAAATATTTCAGTTGGTGTGTGGCAATAAATCTAAAATATATGAAAGTTTAATTTTTATCATTACATTATGGAAAATAATGAACTTTTTTCACAATATGCTAATCTTTTTAGAAGGACCTGTATATATATATATATATATATATATATATATATTATATATATATATATATATATATATACACACACAATTTTAGTAATTAACATTTAGACAGTGTAAAAAAAATAAGTTTTGGGACTATAAAACCTTTTTTTATGCATTTAAAAGTCTCATGCTCACCAAGGGTGCATTTATTTGACTAAAAATCCAGTAAAAAACACTGAAATATTGTTCCAATTTAAAGTAACTGTTTTCTATTTGAGTATATTTTAAAATGTGATGTATTCCTGTGATGCAAAGCTGTATTTTCAGCATAATTACTCTTGTCTTCAGTGTCACATGATCCTTCATTTCTTATTTGTTGAAAACAGTTATTTCTGTGGAAATGCAATACTTTGCGTTTTTTTTTTTTTTTTGGATCCTTTTTGATGAACCGAAAAATCAAAGAACAACACATTCTTATTTAATAAGTTTTTATTTACTTATTTTATGAATTTATTTTATAAGCCAACAGAAAATCATTGTCATCATCTGCACAATTACGCACATGCAGGCCGGATGTTCTCAATATCCGGAGAAGAAAGCAACAGATGATATGGGTCAAAGACCTACAGACCACCCATTTATTACTTCAGGCAACACGTCACACTGCTGCTGGTTTCTCAGGACAGAAAGAGCACAAACTACAGCAATGTGCATTTCAGATGGTTTTTATAACATTCAATGTAGTAAATTTTGTTTAAAGCATGTTTTGCTTCACACTTTTTTTTTTTTTCTAAATGGCTCAATTTATAGTCAAAAGCTTAATTTCAACATTCCATGAAGGATCAAAAACTAACTTAATAAATAAAAAATAAACAAACAAATAAAAATAAAAAAAACTTATATAAATTAAATTTATATTTATGTTAATATTTATTTCAATTATTATTTAATATCAACATAATATAACATATTCATATATTTATATTTAATAAATTTAGAGATAAATAGATAGATTGATTTAATGGGATGTTTCAAAGAAGAAAGTGATGGCAGATCTACAACCCAGTTTAAACTTGAAATGACACTTGTTTATAATATATCTGGAGGGACGTAATGAAATGTTGAAATTTTAATTTTCTTCCCCGATAACGTAGCACCTGGACAAAAGACATGCACAAACATAAACAAACTTCACATTTAGAGCTTCTATGCAGGAAAAATCCTTTCAGACATTCATCATAAACAATTGCAACTAGGTCATGACTCACTGGACTAGTTGGCCCAGCTTGTAGGGCTCTAGCGGGTTGTCTGCGTATGCATCAGAGAGATTGTTTACCGAAGCAAAGCCCGAATTCCCAAATGGGAGTTTGAGAAACAGTCCCATGTGAGGCTCAATTTTCCAAACCATCGCCATGGTGACCAACCCTTGCTCCAGCTTGTACGTCCCTACAGCAACAGGACACACAGGAAATGCTTAAGACACTCAAGGGACGACCGCCATATGTGTCACGACATCAAGAGCAGTGTGACTCAGCGTTTGGTGTAACGAGGAGAAAATGATGTCACATCAAATCTCCTCTCACAGTACTGATAGTGCAGAGAAAGACGAAAAGGCCGGCTGGTACCAACACCAACAACCTTTGCAGAAATGGTCTGTCCTGTTTTAAAAAGCGTCTGTGGGTGTTTAGCTCACTGTGGAAACACACATATGAAAACACAGCTCGCTTATTCAGAAATTAATGTAAACATACATGCATTTTATAAGTGGATGACTTAAAATGATTTTTACAAGTAACATTTATGCCACCGTTAAAGTGACTCTTTCAAGTAACGTGTTTATTAGATATAAATGAAATACTTTTGTAACATGTCACTTTTAAAATACATTTATGCCACCGTTAAAGCGACTCCAAGTAATGTGTTTATTAGATATAAATGAAATACTTTTTATTAGAAAAGCAATATTGTAACATGTCACTTTTAAAATACTGCATATAACAAAGAAGGAAAACAAGGTTGTACAGAGACTCGCCCCAGGTTTGTTAATCATGGCTAGTAGTTCAACAGCTCCCATGATGTTGGGCTTCACATGAACTTTTAAGCATTGTGCTTCTTTGACGTACTGAAGAAAAGGTGAAAAAGACTTCAACAGCTCATGCAGTTTGAGATTACATTTCCTGTTCCTTAGACTGTAAAAGTTACCTTTGATGCAAAGCATATGACTTCATCTCCAGGCTTGTAGTTCACTTTGGTAATTGTCTTCTTATCAGAATTATTCAGTTTTCTGGAAAAGAGTGAAGAGTTGAAAAAGAGTGTACAGCAAAACAACCAACTGAAAACACACACACACACACACACACACACACAAATGTTTGGTGCAGCTGTTCCCATATGCTGCTTGCTCACATTAATCTAAAATTATGGAGAGCTGGAGAAATTCATACCTGGGCAGAAGGGTGAGTTCAGGGAGGAAAACTTTAAAGTTGGGGTGAGAGACTGGCAGGAGCCTGTTAAAAGAGAATATTTTATGAGGAAAAAAAAAACAAAACAGTAAAATCAATGTTTTGTCATAATTAAAAATGTCATGCTTGGGAAATGTCATATAAAAGAATTTCAAAAGTCCAAAAAGCTGACATTATCACTACAACACAAATGAAAAGCATATTCCTCACACTGAGCCACAAAAACAAAATATGAACAAATATGAGCATGCAACTGAGCAAAATTATATGAAATATTACTTAAATCTATATATTAAAAGTACACAGTAAAATAATTGTCCCATGAAACAGCAAAATAATTTAATTAAAAATGTAAAAAAAAATTTTTTTTAAATAAATGGGAAGAAAACGAATTATAAATAATGATTTAAAATCGTATTGAAATAAATTAAAATATAAAATTAATAATATTAACAATGAAATAAAAACAAAACAAAAAATCATTTAAATAAATGAAATAAAAATAAAATAATAAAGTAAAAAACTCCACAATATTTAAATAAGTTGAAACAAGACTCAAAACCATTTAAATAAAATACATTTAATCAAAAAATATATATATAGCAGTACCTTCAAACTGTCTTCAGGTCTTCCTTAAGAATATTGGAGATTGGCAGGTAACCAACGAGACCACTTGGGAGACCAGCCACTGCCTCAGAGTCTGACACTTCCTTCACACAGCCCAGCATCAGAGAGCCAATCTTCAGATTCTAGACGGAGAGACCAGAGTGATCAGACACAAAGTTATCAGTAGCATGACTCAAGTCTTTGTGTTCATCAAGGCTCCAGATATTTTAAAAACAAAAAGAGTTTATACATATACATACATGAAGATGAAGAATTTCCACACTGGCGGCAGTATTAAGTTTTAAATCCCCTTCTTCCAGTTTTTATTGTTTTTTTTTTCTTTTCATACTGTTGCACAAACTTTCTCTTCTTTGTAACCACTCTTTCACGTGCATAGCAAGTTGTGCTGTATGCACATTGATCTTCTTTAAAATCACTGTTGTAGTCATCACCACCACCATCATCATCATCATCTAACTTCAAAAAGATTGTCCACGTCATGTGCCTTCACATTTTTAGGCTCAGTGGTCTTCTTCTGTCCCTTCACGGGGAAATCTTCCTCCAAGGACGCCATTCTTCACCATGTACCTAAATATAAACGCATAAAACAGAGAATCTCTGAGACATTAATCTTTGTCTTGTCTCACATCTGCTTACATGTTCTTACCAGACTGCAGGCAGAGACACATTAGCAACACAACATATATAACTATACTATAATGCACCGTTTAGTCAACGTAATCCTTACATGTAAATACACACCAACTGCCATTAAACCCCTCTAACGGTAACAACAAATTCATTTGACTCACGCTATAAAACGTTGTGTAGAGCTCAATCAATGCAAGTAAATCTCACGCTCCTCAGAAGAGTGCGAGCTGTACGACCCGGACGTAAACACTGAGAGGCGGGATATCAGATAATGCCGAACGGAAAAGTATCAACCAATAGAATGACGGGAAAATTAGACCGACGTCTCTGCGAACCTATTGTTTTGGTGCAAGAAATGATTGACGTTAGTGTAATCCAATAAATGCAGTTCATTCAGGCTATCACCACGAAGGCGGGATTTCCTTAAATCATTCATTTTTCCGGCCTCTCCACTGAAGGGCACCAGTTTGCTTGGTAAGTCATGATTCACATTTTAATAGTAATATATTTTATTCAGCGTGTTTTAGAAATCGATGCTTTTTTTATATTGCTTGCTAAACGAATATACGCTGCTCAGTAAAGCCCGCAGGTCGCATTTACCACAAAGACGCTTTGACTGAGCTGCTTAGAATTTTAAATATCGTTTAAACTTTAAACATTATTGGAAATACCTATGAAATCTCATGTTTAAACTACAACTACATTTCAGGAGAAAACAGCCTGTCATTATTCCAATATGCAGTGTTGTCCTTTACGCATTTATGAAAAGCGTTGCGTAACTTTGAACGTATTTATTTTCATTAACAAATGCATATATTAACCGTTTGCGTACAGAAATCATGGGAGGACACGACGCTGGAACTCACCACCAGTTCACTGGCATCGCCAAGTACTTCAATTCATACACCATCACAGGCAGGAGAAATGTAAGTTCAGTTACCCTCGAATCATGCACATTCTGACAGTCTTATGCAGTTAAACTCAAGTATGCATTGCCTTTGTATTTTTCCACTAAATGAAGTAATCCAGACTCTCCTTGTCCCTTGACTTTAGTGTGTGTTGGCCACATACGCCAGTATTGCTGCCATTATCCTCTTCTTTAAATTGAAGCCCAAGAAGCAAAAGGCCGTGAAATCAAGTTAATTTATAGTAAGTGCTGCCTAACTTTAACTCTTACCAAAATTTAAATTTCCTAAAGTTACGTTCTAATGCTTCTTCCTCTGTTTTCAGGATGTTTTGTGATGAAACTAGGGGTGCGTGAAGCTAGTTCAACTATGTAAAGAATAAAAAAAAAATCACTTACACCAAACAAACGTTGTGTAGAAAATTTTATTTACAATTTTAGGAACTCGTATTAAAATTTGTACAGAAACTATGAACTGTTCATATGCAACACATTTCAAAGATCAGTGACAAGTTTCTGAATAAGAATGGAAGAGTTTATCATTTACAAAGACAAAAAGAGACCAGCCACATCATTTCGAGGCATGTGATGTGTAAGGGCCTTGGGGAAAAAAAAAAGCATGGCAGTGATGCTGTCGATGAGAAAAAGAAATAAGCTTCTCGTGAGCATGAGGTGTAAAATCTGATCTAGGATCAGCATATGAATGATGCAAGAGGTATCGGTGGCTGCTGTATGCTCAGTGCTTGATGTCTTTCACTTTGCTTGGACCTATTTCACATGTTAGGGTGAGCAATAATATGCACCATACACGAAAAACAAACACAGCTATGAAAGGTCATTGTCCTCAGGACTCTGCGGTCAGGTCACTGGGAGTTGTAGGCGCCTGCGGCCAGTAGCAGGTTGCGTCTGGTGAAATGCAGGTGGGTGACAGGTGTGGATTTGCTGTGGTATGTCCCGAGCAGCAGCTCCTGGGAGTTATCGGGCAAGTGAATGTGGCCCGTCGTTGCAGTGAAGTCGTCCGTCTCCACTTCATCGAAAGCTTTCATGGAGTTCCACAGCCGAACTGTGTTATCCATAGAACCTGGAAAACACATGGAATTCTAAACCGAACTGAACGGCTATCAATCAGACAACAAAAGCCATTCAGTAGATTGTGTGCTGACCTGATGCCAGGATTTCTCCGTCTCTGCTGAACTTGAGGGAATAAATTGTGTCTGTGTGACCCTTCAGCTCTCCGATCATCAGCCCATGTCCAATATCCCATAGTAAAACTCTCCCGTCTGTGGATCCAGATGCCAGGAACTTTCCATTAGGTGAGAATGCTAGAGAATGGATGGGCCCCTGAAAAACAAACATGGTCACTTTTTACTATTACTCACATGACTTGCATAGGTCATAGGATAAAAATGGTCAATGGGTAATAAACTGCACATAAGAAAAGAAGGGTTGAGCAGGTTTGTTAGTGATGGGTTTGAAATGACACGACAAGGAGCTGAAATAAAATATACAAATTATATGAAAAACTTGCTTTGGCAACAAACTGAAATACAATCAGTTTAAGCTGAAGTACTCAAATTACTAAAAGTGAAATAAAAATAAAGCTAAATTATTAAAACTGCTAATTTAAATTATGAATACAATACTATAATAGTAAGGCTACATGAATAACACTGAGAGGGAGTGATGCTATGCAAATTCAAACATAAATGAGACGAATGGGATTTCCTTTGCAGTGCTCATATCTTCCGGTCACCTTTGGAAGCTTTCGATACCTTGTGACCTGTGAAAATGCGGACACAGTTTCCATTCAGGACGTCCCAGAGGCGTATAGTGCGGTCGGTCGAGCCTGTGGCCACATAGTTAGAGTTGGGGTGGAATCGCGTGCAGGTGCAGGTGACGTCAGCTAGATGCCCAGCAAATATCCGCAAGGGCTGGTAATGATCCGTCGCCCAGAGGCTGGGAAGCAAATAAAGATATCCTATTTGATTAAGGTCTTGAAAACATTTGCAAAATCTTGTCATTCATAGATGGGTCTCGTCATAACCAGACTATATGATAATCACATTTCTCACTAAAATAAAAAAGACTTTGCTTAAAGGAAATAAGCCTTATTATTATTATTATATTTACAGATATATTTATTATCATTAATAATACATACATACATACACACACACATATATATATATATATATATATATATATAAATATAAATATATAAATATTTATATATATATATATAATTTATATATATATATATATATATATATATATATATATATATATATATAAATATTTATATATTTATATATATATAATTTTTATTTAATATCTATATAATTATTATATATTATCGCAACACACATTCAGAAAAAATAAATACTATTATTAATAACAGCATTACAATAATGAGACTCTACCGTACCGTGCTACTCTGTCGTGTCCTCCTGACACAAAGTAATAGCCAAAGGGTGAGAACTGAGTGTCCCACACTGGATAGTTGTGTCCTTTATACCCCACGAGACACGTAAACGTCAGCAGACTCCACAGTCTGACTGTCCCGTCCTCAGAACTGGACAACAGATAGTTCCTGAGAGACACAGAGATATCAAAGCACACTGTCAGATCAGCTGCTGCAGGATGCTTCAAAACTGCAGGAAGATATCAAATCACTTCAAACAGGTTTAGTCCATAGCAAACTAACTGTTTGGTTGGTACACACATCCCCTGTTGTCCTGTATTACTCAGAGATACTCAGAAGACACATTTGATACCTGTCTGGACTGAAGCTGACACCATACACCGGCCCACTGTGACCGTAGAGGATCTTCGACTCACTGGCCGTCTTCTCATCCATGATCCTCTCCAGAACGTCATCAGACTCTTTATCAATCATATTCAGATCTAGAGAATAGGACAAGCATAACTGAAATCATCCAAGGCATCATACACCGCTTACACTGGGGTCTAGAAGCAGAACATTCGGGATCGTGGAAATATAGCTATTGGAATGTTATAGTTGTAAGATTTCACTCAAATGTGAGAGTGATTATGGAGGTCCGTACCTGCTGCAGATTTGACTTTGCGCAATTTCTTGGGTGTGACGCTCCACACGCGGACTGTGGAGTCTGCAAACCCTCCCGCTAACAGACTGGAGTCGTCAGTGAAGTCTACCGCCGTCAAACCCTGAGCGACAACACGCAATCAGCAGCTGTGAAGTTAGGCAACACCAAACTAAACCATCAACAAACACACTGCCAACCTGGTAGGCGTTGAGCAACGTATAGAAGCAAATGGAAGGCAGGTTCTCGGGGCCGAGCCGGATTCTTTTGGTGCTCTCCTTCATGTACATGATCTTATCCAGTTTGTCCGAGTCCTTCAGCTCCGGCAGAGGGATCCTGTCAGTCAGAGAACACCCCGGAGACGAATAACAGGTGATGAGACTATATACCAGTTTCAAATCATTTCTAAGCATCATTTTTAAATTCTCATGAAAAATATATATATATATATATATATATATATATATATATATATATATATATATATATATATATATATATATATATATATACGTCCAATATAGACTACCTTTCAACAGTTTGGGGTGAGTAAGTCTAGTTTTCTATTGTAATATATTTTAAAATGTAATCTATTCCTGTGATGCTAAGCTGCATTTTCAGCATCATTCCTCCAGTCTTCAGTGTCACATGATCCTTCAGAAATCATTCTGATATGCTGATTTATTATCAAATAACATTTATTATTATTATAAATGTTGAAACATTCGTGCTGCCTAATAATTTCATGGAAACCATGATACATTTTCTTTTAGTATTCTTTGATGAATAGAAAAATCTTGTCAATGAAAAAGTCTTCAATGTCACTTTTGATCAATTTAATGTGTCCTTAATGAATAAAAACTAAAAAACTGTTATACCTGTTCTGTTGAGGAGCGTTGGGGTCTTGTTTCTTACTCTTGGAGCCCAGACTGTCCTTTTTTGTTTTCTTCTTCTTGGGCTTCCCTTCTTCATTCTCTGCTTCATCATCTTCATCATCTAACGGGACCTCAATCTCTGGCTCCTTTAGCAGTCCATGGAATACCTGGTACCATTAGAAACAAAAACACAATCTTTTTCAAATAAGAGATGATTTCAATTCAAGAGACTGCAATTATGAGATATGCCTCTCTTTATAATTTCCTCAAAGTGCAAACTCTGTCACCGTGACATCAAGTATCCAAACATCCATTATATACACTAGCTTTCAAAAGATTTTTTTACTGCCAGCAAGGCATTAAATCAATCAAAAGACATTTACAATGTTACAAGATAGTCCTGTTTCAAATAAATGCTGTTCTTTTGAACTTTCTGTTTATAGAAGATTCCTGAGGAAAAAAAAAAAATCACAGGGTTCCACAAAAAAAAAAAAAAAAAAAAAAACTATTAAGCAGCACAAATGTTTTCAACACTCATAATAATTTTAAATTTTTCTTGAGCAGCAAATCAGCATATTAGAATGAAAACTCAACTATCAAGTGACAAATAACAATTTAAAAAATATTCAAAAAAAAAACCTCTTAATCACAGAAATATATAAAATATATTAAAATGGAAAACAGTTATTTTAAATTATAATATTTCACTCTTTTTCATCAAATAAATGCAGTTCTGGTGAGCATAAAAGAGTTCTTTCAAAAACATTTGAAAAAATCTCACCAATCTCCAACTTTTGAACGGTAGTGTAAGTTTTCCATACGGAAACGTATCTAACCTTGGCTTTATTGAGTTCTCGTCTGCCCTCTCCCGCAAGACTGCCGGACATGCTGTCGATCTGGCTCTTGCTGCGAGGCATGCCGTCAAAGATGTCGATGTACAAGTGCTCCTGAATGATGTTCCATATCTGGTTATTATGCCTTTCCTGCAAGTGTCTCTTCAGCAGCTGGTACGAGTCTCGGGAGATGCGCAGCACGAAACGGCTGGTGCGGAAGTCCAGCAGCACCTCGTTCCCCTTCAGGTGCTCTTTCTTAGTGAGGCCGCAGAGAACGCGCAGGTCATCCTGATAGTAACACTCCTGATCACCGCTAAACCTGTCGGCAAACAGGAAATGAACTGGTTAAGCCACAGTACCGAAGAGTCCAATGTTTAGATTTACAGAATAAAAATGGTCATTATAGTCAAATTACATGAGGATAATCCTATCATCCCCTGAGATCTGATGCTTACTTCTCAAAGAAAGCCTTTGCTTCATTCTCATGGTTGTTGTAGACCAGCTCCAGGTACATGTGGACGAACAGAGGGTAGAAGAGCTGGGACAGCTCCGCTCGGTGACAGTCCAGCACGGACTCGATGAAGTTCTTCAGGCCGCTGTAGTACACCTGATACAGGGAGGGGTCCCCCTGCTGGCTGTACGCTGATAACACCACACTGACATCCGGCTGGTCATCTGCTCCTGCAGCAGACAACATAAACATCAATGGTGAATCACACCTGGAAATATTGATGATATAACTGCATATTGAAAAAGCAGGTTAATCACAGCAAAAGATGCTACACGGTACAAAGGCATAAGATATATTTTTATATACACATATGTACACACACACAAACATTTACTTGGCATATTGTTTTTATACTGTACAAACTGTATATTCTATTGCCCTTCACCAACCCTAGCCCTCACAGGAAACTTTCTGCAGTTTTACAATTAAAAAAAAAAAAAAAAAAAAAAACTTTATTTTTAGTCCAGTTTTACAAATGAGGATGTCCCCAAATGGAGGTTTTTGGAGATTTTGTCAGGTTTAGCTCACTTTTGGGTGCAAATGTGTCCCCAAAATATGGTTAAAAGAGTAGTTCACATTCAGAATGAAAATTCTGTCATCATTTACTCACCCCCCACTATTCCAAACCTGTATGAGTAAAAAAAATTAATACTGTGAAATATTATTACACCTAAAAAAAAAAAATAATCTATTTTCATATATTTTAAAATGTAATTTATTCCTGTGATGCAAAGCTGCATTTTCAGCATCATTACTCCAGTCTTCAGTGTAACATGATTCTTCAGAAATCATTCTAATATTCCGATTTATTCTCATTATTGGAAATAGTTGTGCTGCTTAATTTTATTTCAAGACAAGTAATGAAAATGCTTTGTACAGTTTTAGTTAATTATAATAATTCTACATTGTGATGTATACTATGTAGCACTATTTATATTAATTACAGTAACAGAGTTATATCCAATGTCTATTTTTCTTTTTATGCATTAACTTCCTGCAAAAAGTGCATGTGGAGTGACAGTAAACTCAGTGTTCAAATGTACGAAACATAAGCAAGACTATTTTTGGAGGGCTATATTGTTGATGCAGCTAACCTTCAATACAAACTATAGAGCAAAACATTAGAAAGGCATGACGCTGACTTTGTACTGTTTAAACAATTTAAAAGGTGCAATTCACAATTATTTGATAAATATCAGGAATTAGAAGTTGTAGGTGACACTCACTTTTTACGGGCATGCTTTGGGGGGCGGCTGCTGATGTGATGGACACCCGGCTGAGCAGAGAGTTCGCATCCCCTCCATCCACGTCTCCCTTCCCTCCTCCGCTGCCATCGGTAGCCTGCGAGTCCTCCTGATCTTCTCCTAAACCGGCTTCCCGCCGCAGGATCTCCACAGAGTCCGTCAGTTTATTCCGCTTTAGAAACTGCAGAACTGCGATTAAAGTTTGCTGGTCCTCCATCTTCGGGGCTCCGCCGGCGGGGGCAGCGGTGAGGGGCGACGAGGACAGCGTCCCGCTCGCTGTGTTCCCCGAGAGGTTTGACGTCCCATCGCTGAGAATCTCTGGCTTTGTCTCTTTCTCTGCGTCTAGCTCCATTTGTCCATCTTGCACAGCCGCCATTTTTCCCTAGCGCGAGAAGCAATGGCGTCATGACGTACGCAGCGTAGTACGTCATGGCGTACGTAAGGCAGTGCTTTTTTTTTTCTTTCTCTCTTTTTTTATGGGGTCAGTAGCCTAGCTAGAGTAGAGCGTGAACCAGCGTGAAGAGAGAATCAAATTAGTTTTCTATGGGTAAAATTATCATGAATACCGACACTGTCATTTTCTTTCTTTTTTTTTTAAGTGCTCTTATTTGCCCTCTGGAACTGATTTTCTGAGGCATTTTTACTTTTGGAAGGGCATTTTGTTTCACAGTTTAAACATAATGTCGTCCCTGTAAGTCGAATACTTTAATTGAATTTGAATAAATGAATAGAAATACATTTAAATCTGAACAATTACTGATGTTACATATACAATCATACTAACATGAAATTCAAAAGTAGCTGTAAATGATGTACAAGTATTGTATCATAATAAAATAAAGGCATAAAAATGGGTGTTTTACCAGTATGAGTTCTGTATGAGAGATATCAAAATTCTTGAAATACTTTACACTACAAATATTTTTTTCAAAACCTATATTTAACATATTAAATCTATTTTTACCCTTTGCAAAAAGTTGTAAGTAGCTGTAAATAGACTATGGAACTGACACAAGAGGGAACAACTATAGACTCCTGATCGTTTCTTATAATTTACATTAAATTTCTATAAAGTCAAATGATTTTGCGGATTCTTCATGGCGCGCCGCGCGATTCGAGGCCGTACGTAACAAATTCGCGTTCACAATTTCGAAATCACTTAAAAGTTACGTTGTTCAGCGTTTGAAAATCGGTCTTTACGTAAAAGACGTATTATTTTCCAAGTCGACTGTAGAGGCAGTAATGTAGCAAATGAGAGAGGGAGTACTGCGCTGTTCCGGTGGGAGGTAGTGGTGGGAAGAATCGGTTCTTTTGAACAGTTCATTTCAAAGAGCCAACTCAGGGTTTCTTTACTTCATGACGGAATTACGTCACGACAACGTGGTCCCGAAGTGGCTCTAAAACGTTACAATCAAGCCACATATAAACACACATTGCTGTGTATTATGCTTTTCTCCGATTAAGTTTTATTAAAAAGAGTTTAATGTCCCAGTTCAGTCAGTTTGTTGCAATGACCCAACTCATAAAATAATCCTGCTAAGTAACTGATTTACATTTTAGCTGATTCAGCCGTCCTAAACGTAATTACAGTAGACCTACGTTTTACTGGTCAACTTTTCTGCAATTTGTCTATTAAAGTATTTTACAATGAGTTAGTCAATATTCGTAAACTCTACTATCAGCTAAATAAAGAACAGCTCAGTTCGATTCGATTCGGGAACGAGTCGTTTGGAGCGTTTTGAAAGATTCATTCAAAAAGATTCTTTCACGGATCACTTCGCTCACATCGCTAGCAGGAGGCGTCCAGAGCGGCTGTGTCAGTCGAAAGCGAACATCTTCATCAGGGATTTTGCGTCTTTTGAGGGCTCAAAAAAGAGTTAGCGACATTCGTCCAGTCGTTCGGAAGCAAAATGCCTGAATTAGTTGCGTTTTATCGGATCTAGATCAGTATTCATGGACTGATGCGGCCATGGCAAGTCTCGGTGTCCGCTGTATCGATACACGCCTGCAACATCTGAAGGATATAAAGTGAAAGATAAATTATCATTAAGTTTATCTGATCTCGGCAGACTCCATCTGTGCGCATGCGAGATAACAGGTCTGTGCTCTGGATATGCTGATGTAAACTGATATAGACGGAGTATCTGTTCAAGATAATGCGATTTTGTCTTTCCATGGACAAAATCATCGGCAAGTCTAAAACGGGGACTAATTTGTACCATTTGGTTTGTAACGTGTTTTTAAACGGTACATTTGATGGTTAATGAACGGATATCTTCACCTACAATCAGCTGACCACCTATGAATTCACTGCATTAGAAGAGATATCCTGGAGTTTTCCTTCATTTGCTTGAACAAAAGCAGACTTGGACCCCAGATATTTAGTCTTGTGTTAAAGGAGCCTATAAGGATCGTGGTTAAAGAGTAGAGGCATCTTGGAGATGTCAGGCCGGCCTAGGACCACCTCATTTGCGGAGAGCTGCAAGCCAGTGCCGCAGCCTTCAGCCTTTGGCAACATGAAAGTCAGCAGTAAGTATCAACGTCTACTCTGTTTCTCATATCGTAATAATTCTCAGGCAAACACTATGAGACGAACAACAATTTCACAATTGGTTTTGTTTGGGATGCATATGTGTATGATGTACAGTTTGTGAGCATCTGTCATGTAATCTTGCATTGCTGCCTGGATCTCAAGGGATGGGTCAGGTCCTGTCTCTCATGATCAGATCTGCTCAATGGAAAGAGAAACACATTTGCTGCACTGTGCACTAAGTAAGCACCCAGCTTGGACACTGCACAGCTCAGGAGTTTATACCAGGGAGGTTGCAGTGCTCAGACCTTTTTTTTCCCCCCGGTTAAGATAATCACTGCATTAACTTGCAGAAGAATTGTCAAAATTTAATCTGAATTTTTTACTTATTATCATATAAGCATCATGTAGAACCCATTAAAAAAATAAAATAAATAAATAAAAAAAAAAAAAAAATATATATATATATATATATATATATATATATATATATATATATATATATATATATATATATATATATATATATTTCTGTTGCTTGAAATTAAACATTTACTGAAATAAAATAAAATAAAATAATAAAAGCTTATTTTATTTGAGCTATTTTCCGCATTGTTTAATCTGATGTTCTAAAATAACTAAAAATAAAAATTAATAAAACCTACATAGTAACAAAAATGACAGCAAAATTACTAAAACGTTGACTAAAAGAAAATGAAAGCATATATAAAATGAAAGCATATGACATTTTTAAGAGAAGCAGGAGTCTTAAACAGGATTTGATGGATAATTAAAGTGTGCTGTGTGTGTATGTTTTATGTGAGTGTTATATAAGTGTTAGTAGGGAAAAGGGAATATTAAGTTTTATTTTAACCTATTATCTGATCCACACTCCAGAGCAGAAAGGGTCGGTAATGCACCAATAAGCTGGATGCCAACCACCGTTAAACTGGAAAGAAGAAGAATGAAAGCAAATCTAAAAATTAAAACTAATTCCAAATATAAATAAAAACTATAATAGTATCCCATTGATCCTAAAATAACACTGACCTGATTACCATAACCAGTTTAAACAAATATTCCAGGTTAAAGAAGTCTGAAAAAGACTTCACGTGAAAAGCTGTCACATGATATTTTATTCCAGCGTTTATTCCGAATAAAGCGTTTACGTGACCCGAATGTCATGCCTTCTACAGATTTTATTAAATATTATGTCCAGTTTGGTCTATCATTTATATGATGTATACACAACCCTTTTTTCTGATCAGAATATTCCCGTGGACACACAAAACACTCCTGTATGAATTCTTTCTTCTATGGAAGTCGATGGCTACCATCAGCTGTTTGGTTACCAGCATTTTTCAAAATGTATTCTTTTGGACTCAAAAGAAGAAAGAAACTCGTACAGGTTTGGAACAACTTGAGGGTGAGAAAATGACACAATTTTCATTTTTGGGTGAACTAGCCCTTTAAGGGCTTAATCTGAGACCCTTTTAGCTGGTTAGATTCCTTGTAGTTCCATGATGAGCTCAGGGCTTGTTTTAGTGCTCTGACATCCTTGAATAGGTATAGATTTATAAGCCATAAATGTCTTGAGGGACAGCTCACTACTTGATATCTCACTTACTTTCTAGCTGGAGAGCTGCATGAGCTGCAAAATTGTCCCTTGCCCCTCTTTGAACCCATGCCCCATGGTTTGATTGACAGGCCTCTCTCCAGAGCCTCAGCCCAGCTGGATAACTCATTTCCTGCACTAATGATGTGCATCTCACCACTGTGCTCCTCAGGAAAGGAGGATCAGAGGGATGCATGTGACTCACCTCTTACTTTAGCTCTCTCCCAAGTGTCTATACCTACAGCAGCTGTCTGTAGTGTCACAGTCAACTTAACAATAGGGGCAGACATGTGGATTAGCACTCTGACCAGCACTTAAAACAACCATGTCTGTCTAATGGTGTCTTAATGGAAGCACAATGGTTTCATTACATTATTTTCTACTTGGGATTAGGTTTTGGAGGGTTTAAAAGCAGATATTGTTGACGTTATGTACAACAATATAATTGCAAATGAATGCATGTGTGTTAGAGTATGTGCCGGTGGTCCTGTGGTTGATCTGATCAGCTGACTCCCAGCATCAGCCTTACAAGCTGACTCATCTTGCTGCCATAGCAACACCCAGGCCTGAGGCAGCGGGACTTCCTCCACAGGGTGCGTCCTATAGAGGGGCTACACCTGAGCATGTGATGCACTCATTACCATCACACGCCAAATAGCCTATGTCTAGGCACGCTTATCAGAGAACAGCAGCAGGCCTCTCTTCATAGCTGCCAAATTACATTTCATAGCTCGTACCATGAACCTGTCCAATCAAATTAGGGTTTAAATCTATTTAGAGCTATTATAGACCTCCTTAGGGTAGGTGTCTGTTTAATGTGTATGAAACGTGCCTGCGAGGGACAGAAGTTTGTTCAGCGGTTCAATTGTACTGGTGTTGATCATTATTATATTGTTAACAATAAAAATATTTCAGTATTTCCAGTGGACAGAAAGCTTAAAGAATAACATATTGGTACAATAGTTATCAGTTGGCACATACCAGCAGATTTAGGATATTTAACTGTGCTTTTTTCCAGTTTTTACATTAAGATTAGTCTTACCTTTGCTGACATTTAATGCTCACTTTATCATTTAAATGAATAGAGTTGGAAGGATGTTTTTGAATGAAGTGTCTCATGCTCATCCAGGCTGCATTTATTTGCTCACAAACGTAGTAAAAACAGTAATATTGTAAAATATTACAATTTATAATAACTGTTTTCTATTTTAATAGATTTTCATTTAATCAGTCGAATGCGTTCTTGCGTAATACATATATTATTTAAAAACAAAATAGATTTTTTTTGAACCCAAACTTTTAAATGATAGTGTAAAATAAACAAATGTTATAATACTGTTAAATGTAATCTTTAGTAAATCTCAAAATGAATATCCATTTTGCATACTGTATATTATAATGCCATAAGAAGAAACTAATTATTGGCTCATTAGTATCATTCAGGATTTTAATATTAGTACAGCCAGTTGAATGCATTGAACATCATTTCCTCACAGCCTGTTTTGGTAAGTGTCAAGTTAATTATAACGTTCATCTTAGCTAATATTCTTTTTGATAAAATAAAAAATACGCAAGGGTTGATATGTAGAATATTGTTGTTTAAATTCTGCAGAGCTGATAGATATTCATAATCCGTTCATGTTTATTTGTGATCGTTTCATTTTCATCTGTTCTTAACATTGCGGATGGAGAGAGTTAATCATTTTGGAGAAGATTAAGCTAAGCTGCGTCTTATATTAAATGCCTGGGTTTATCTGAATTGCTAAATGACTAGTCGGTTCACCTCAATTAAAATTCCATGCTGCCGAGCCAAGATGTTTATTAGCTCATCGTGTGATTGTGTGCGCACACTCACGCCCTCTGACTCATCACATTTCCCCGTCCTGAGCGTGCACACTGTCTGCACTTTACTCCACGGCTCACCTGACCTGCCAAACACACTTGCACTCACACAATTATACCATTTCACTTAAATTGGGCTTAGATTGCCTGCACGTTTCAAGTGTCCTAAAGCTGTACATTAGCTTTGCGTGAGGAACAGATTGAAACTGAAGTCATTATTACCTGAGCAAGCTGTTAACTTGAGATCTTGATCTGTTTGATTCGATTCATGAACGAATCATTCTTTTGACCTAGATCCTGATCTGATTCACAAAACAAACTGAACGATTCATTCATGAGTCGGTTCTCTAATTCAGCTCACTTACTCATTGATCTATTCACAGCGGTTCTATTCAGATCTGTTCAGTGACGGCTGTTGACTGTAAAAGACTAAAAATAATTTTATGTGACTCATTTAGAAAGCAAACACAAGCCGAGCTGCTTATTATTCCCATTATTTTTTTAAAGATTATTTTTGTAACACTGATGCATTCCTGACTTATATGCTCTGTGATGAATCATAATACTGTCTATACTTTGAAACCTGTATGGTAAATCTGATATTTCCTTCCTTGTGCTTTCATTCTGTAGGGAGTGTCTGTAATAGACACTGAAGAACAGATTCACAATTGCTTCCCTTACCTTGATTTAATTTTTTTTTTCCAGAAATGGGTCTGATTGAAAGTCTAACTCAGCAATAACATAAAAAAAAAATATATATATATATATATATATATATATATATATATATATATATATATATATATATATATATATATATATATATATATATATATATATATATATATATATATATATATATATATATATTTTTTTTTTTTAAAGGGGTTGTTGATTATGATTTCACTTTTAACTTTAGTTAGTGTGTAATGTTGCTGTAAGAGCATAAACAGTGTCTGCAAAGTTACGATGCTCAAAGTTCAATGTAAAGGGAGATATTTTCTTTTAAAGAAATCGCTGTTTAAAGACTACAAAAGAAAAGGCTGGTAGGGACTACAACAAGCGTCTTCCTGGGTTTGTGACGTCACAGACCCTGAAATTTACATAAACCCTGGCTCCGGGAACATGCAACTACCCGTATTGAGAAGTGGGCGTGACTTTCCAGACAACGTGCACTAGACAGTTAGCGAATCTGAGCCAGCTAACCAATCTGAGCCTGACTGCTTATTTCTGAGGGAGGGGCTTCAGAGAACCAAGAAAACAACATACATTATAAATGAAAAAGCAAACAACAACTAAGAAAAAAAATAAAAAAAATAAAAAGTTTTAAAAAAAAAAAAAAACAAAAAAAAAAACAAATCATGAGTATGTTACACTGCACCTCATAAACACAACCAAGCCTTTGATCGGAAAAAGCTGATCAACCAATCCTTTAACCCCTTTTGAAAAAAAATAAATATATTTTAAGATATATATATGCATATTATATTTTTATATTTTTTTATATATTTTTATTCAGCATTAGATTTATCTAAAGTGACAATAATTATATTTAAACATTACAAAAAATATATTTCAAATAAGTGCTTTCTATTAATCAAAGAATCCACAGAACAGCAGAACAACTGTTTTCATCATTAATAATAATAATAATAATAAAAACATTTCTTGAGCTTCAAATCAGCATATAAGAATGATTTCTGAAGGATCATGTGACACTGAAGACTGGAGTAATGTTGCTGAAAATTACTGCATTTTTTAATCAAATAAATGCAGTCTTGGTGAGCATAATTAAAAATACATGAAAATATCTTACCAACCCAAACATTTGAACGGTAGTGTAGCTAATGAGAATGTGATAGGTTAATGGAAATATCTCGACTTTATGCTGATAAAAGGAATAACCGAAGGTTCACTGATGTTATTTCCTATTGGACATTAAGTTTCCGTGACCTCAGCTTTGGCTTGGACTAGATCACTCTCTAGACGATGTGCTTATCTTTAGTTTCCAATTAAAATTCTCATTGTGCAAATTCTTGATCCCATTTGCTATCTATACAAAGTCATTATCCACCATTCAAACTCACAAAAGTATTTAGTATTTAGTCAGTTTCATATTACTTGACCACAGACCTAGCTACACAATAAAAATATATTTCTACTAAATAATTGAGGACAGTTCCCATTTTGTCCTTATATTTCCCGTTTTTCACGTCATCAAGCACTTGCTCAGGGTGTGAAAACGTGATGAGGTGTGAAGCGGATGTGTTTAACTCGAAAATGTGCTCTGGTGAATGAATGATACACGCAGGATCATACACTAATGAACATAGTAACACCTAGAGCACGTTACCCTGTAAAACAGACCAGTGAATTACAAAGGAATATTCATGGTACATTGCACTTTCTCTCTCTCTTTAGGAGATAAAGATGGTAGTAAAGTTACAACAGTGGCCGCGACCCCCGGTCAGGGACCCGACCGACCTCAAGAGGTCAGCTACACGGACACAAAGGTCATCGGGAACGGCTCATTTGGGGTCGTATATCAAGCGAAGCTGTGCGACACCGGTGAGCTGGTGGCCATAAAGAAGGTGCTGCAGGATAAAAGGTTTAAGGTAAGCATCTGTTTTTCGTTGCTTGTGTGCTTACATCAGAAATGTTTAATCTTGAGGTGACAGGTTTAGCCTTATAACCACTGATGTCATTTCTCACGATTCTTTCTTTCTCTGTCTATAAATTGTTTTTGGGTCAGAATCGTGAGTTACAGATCATGAGGAAGTTGGATCACTGTAACATTGTCCGTCTGCGCTACTTCTTCTACTCCAGCGGAGACAAAGTGAGTGCCACTTTTCTTCCCTCGTTTTTGTTCTTTTTCTGAGCAGGATCATGTTCACTATAAACCAGAAACATGCTGTCCAGCAGTTTCCAGCAAATGCTCTAGGTCATGGGATATGTATTCCTATCCCTCAACCCAAAATCAATAGAAATCTAACATATAAATTAACTATCCCTACTTGCTGCTGGTAGTATGGCTCCTGCACACTGAGTTACACTCTGTACATCAGCAAACTCATACTTGAAAAGAAATCCAATAGAGCATGACCTTTTAGTCAAGTGTTTTTATTTAAAAAATACAAAATAAAAATAAAATAAATAGATTTAAAAATTTATATATTTTACATAAAGAAAATTAAGTCTATTTTTCATTAATGCGATTTTATGATCATGTGATTTTTATATAGTAAGTGTTTGTGATAAATTATAAGGGTTTCCACTGATCATAAAAATCTTAATTTGTCCTTCTACAAAATAAGGCCTAAAATGTCTTAGATCAGAGCAGAAAATTTCAAATTCATAAATTCATGGCTTTAAATGTTGAATGCACTGCAAAAAAGGAATATGTGCCTCAGAGTTTTTGTTTTCCAGTACAAATATCTAAACATCTTAAAATCTAGGCACATTTACTTAAAGGGGTCATATGATGCAATTTGAAGTTTTCCTTTCTCTTTGGAGTGTTATATGCTGTTCGTGCATAGATGAGATCCCTAAAATTGCAAAGACTAAAGTCTCAAACCCAAAGAGATATTCTTTATAAAAGTAAAGACCATGCCCTCCTAAACACACCCCCACATGTCTACATTACTGTGTGGGAAGATTTGCATAACACCGGCCAAAAGTTTACGCAAAGTTTATTCTCACTGTAGTATTGTTGCTGCCTCCTCCATGCCGTGGAGACTTCTTTGAGACTACTTTGTTTGGCCTTCCAAAAGAGGACACAACTAGAAATCAGTGCTTAAGTTGTATCTACAACACTGTTCAAGAACAGTTCAACCCAAATATTCTGATCTGTGCAGTGCATTTTACGGAGGACTGTTTCCTGAACCCGAGAGAGTTGTTTCTACAAAGTAAGGCAATTTCAACTTTGCAAGGACAGTCTGGCGCTTCTCACAGCCTGTTAGTATGTTTTCATATTTAAAGAATTTGCCACTGACAATTTAAACGCGAGTTTTGAGTCGTGTAGAGTAGCGCTTGTTTGTTGTTTATCTGATCCCAAATGCAGACATGGTTTTATGTTTACACAGCGCAATATGCAATGCAATGCGTAAAAAGACAGTATAAGTCATTATAATCAGTAATTATGGCCCCACTGGATGCAACAAATGCCTCATTTGTAATGGGTTTTATTGTTTCTGTCACACGGCATCACAGTATGGTAAGGGCATAACATTTCTGTCACACGCTTGAGGTATTCGGCCAATCACAATGCACTGGATAGCTAGCCAATCAGTGTACATCTCACTTTTCAGAACGATGAGCTTTGAAAAATATCGACGCGTTTCAGAAGGCGGGGCATAGAGGAGCAACAATAATGAACAGTATGTGGAAAATAATGTGTTTTTTTTTAACCTTAAACCGCATAAACACATTGCATTACACAAAATACACAAAATAATGTTCTTTTTAGCAATGTCATATGACCCCTATAAGATGCAAATTGATCATATTTGATCATTTGATTTGATCAAAATTTAATTTAGTTTTTGCTTAAAACAAGAACAAACATGTCAAGGGGTATTTGTTCTTCTTTTAAACTCAATTTCGATTCATTTCTTATAAAACAAAACTTATTATTTAATGTCATTTTGCTTCTCAAGTAAATGTATCTTGCTTAAATAATCTTTAGACATTTGCACTGGAAAATTAGAAAAAAAGTAATGAGATCTTTTAGAAGTTTTAAACTTTCAGTGTTAAGAGATTTACATGTAGAGGTCATATTGACATATAGTGTTGCCATTCAATTTATTCCTCACATTTTCCTTACTTGGTCTTAAAAAGGTCTTAAAAAGTCTTAAATTTACCTTCATAAAATCTGCAAAAACACTGAATAAATACTAAGTAATCAATCAATCTTAATGGTGCTGTAGTTTCTTACTTTATGAATATATTTAGTGACATTTGTATATTTTTTAAAAAAAAATATGTTTATAAGCATATTTAATTAAAAAGTAATATATCTCACCCAAAAAATGGTGCTAAAATTTTTATGCAACACATAAACAGATTTTTTTCTTTTTAGTTCCTTATTTGGTTGGAGTTCTTGCAAGATTCTCCAGTACATTATGAACAAATTGAATAAAATATACTTTACTGTCCCAGAAGGGAATTTCATCTCATGGTGTGGTACACATACACAAAACACTTTCTTTCTTTCTTCTTCAAATCATTATATAAATCAAATAATGCACACATGCAAACAGTACATACACTAGAAGACATCTGCTATCCAAACAGGGTGGTATTTTTGTTGTGATTTACAGCTTTGGTTGCTCATGCCCTACAGCATTGACCTGTGGATAGGATTTCTGGTAATCCTGCGATAGCCCTGGGGGCAAAACCTGTCACAGCAGTGGCCAAGAAACAGCTCAGTAGGAAACTTTTGATTGATGGGAAGATAAACTGTTAGACTAGCCCTATTTTTACTGTATGACAAGCTCTGGCTCCTGTTCAGCCAACCAAAGGGACAATGTGTGTGTGTGTAGAGAGTTCACCAAGTCAGGTCTATGAGAGTTCAGACTTCCCTTTCAATGTATAATCTGTAAACAGATCACACTAAAAGGATCAGAGTCCTGTCAGGATCCTATAATGAGAATGCTATAGCATTACCTACCTGAGAGAAAGTTTACAAGTCAGAAGTAAGAAAGCGCTTTATTGCCAAGTATGTTTACACACGCAATGAATTTGTCTTGGCGACGGGAGCTTCCAGTGCAGAAGAAAGTACAGACAATAATGTAAACATACATGATAGTGCAGACATATACATAGGAATTACACAATAGAGATGAAATATAACACTAATGTAAGATAATTTAAACAATGCAATATAATACAGAAGTAGAAATGTAGAAAAAAAAACATGGTTTTAATAAATGTACAGATATGCTATGCAAAAATGTGTCAGTTATAATGAACAATGTGTAGTTATGAACGTTTTAATTGTTCAGGTTGAAAATAGCCTGTGAAAAGGAGCTGTTCTGGTGGTTGGTGCTCTGTAGCGCCGAACAGAGGGCAATAGTTGAAAAAGAGAGTGGGCCACTGGTTCTTGAGATCTTGGAGGTCGGAGATCTTGAGAGATGGTGCCCACTGCCCAGGGACCTGAATGACTCTACTGCAGCCACAGTGCTGTCTGGTGATCATCATCATCATCATCATGGTGATCCACTGACAGATTGGGATGGGCAGTTTGGGTCAGTTTGTCTGAGAGAAGGTCAGGCATGATGGTATTGAAGGCCGAAATGAAGTCTACAAACAAGATCCTTGCGTAAGTCCCAGGTCAATCAAGATGTTGCAGAATATAATGCAGTCCCATGTTGACTGCATCATCTACAGACCTGTCTGCTCTGTACGCAAACTTAACAAGACTCCAAAGACTCAATTCATCCAACACAACCCACACAGAGACTCTCAAACGACTTCATGACCACAGACGTGAGAGTGACAGGGGTGTAGTTATGAAGTCCAGTGATTTGGGGTTTTTTTGGGGACTGGAATGATGGTGGAGCATTTGAAGCAGCAGGGAACTTCACACAGCTCCAGAAATCTGTTAAAGCTCTGTGTAAAGATAGGGGCCAGTAGGTCAGCGCAGACCTTTAAACCGGAAGCTTTCTTAATCTTCTTTTTTCTGAAGACCCAGTTCACTTTTTGTACACAGACCTTAAGCACAGGTTGAATGATAGGAGAGGGAGAGGGAGGGAGAGGGGTGGGTGTATGTGTGAAGTGCAGATCAGAGCAGGTGCGGGGTGTGAGACGGGGCTTTTCAAACCGACAGTAAAAACCATTCAGACCGTCAGCCAGTTGTTGATTCTGAAAACTGTTTTTTTGCGCTTGTTCTGTTTCTGGCCTGGTTATACAAAGTTTTATCCCAACTTCTGTAAGCATCCTTCTTGGCATGACAAAGCTGTTTGAGTTTCCCAGTGAAGCATGGTTTATCATTATTGAATGACAGGAGTGTCTGTGTAGGGATGCACATATCCTCACAGAAACTGATATATGAAGTTACAGTATCTGTGATCTCATCCAGATCAGTGGCAGCAGCTTCAAAAACACTCCAATCAGTGCAATCGAAGCAGAACGTACACATTCGCGAGAATTAAAGAGGAAAACTCCCACGGCGAGTAGAAATGTTCACATTTTATGAACACATCTTTTTCAGCGTTGTTACATGTGAAAACCAACTTTTGTTGATGAAGAAACACAATCCACCGCCTCTCGTTTTCCTCCGTTAACTCCGCGATGCGCTCCACTCTGAACGGATGGAAGCCCCACAGATGAAGCCAGTTTCAGTGAAGCACAATGCAGCAGAGTTTGAAAAGTCCTTGTTGATGCGGGTGAAGAAAAGTTGTTCATCCATTTTTTTTAAGAAGGGAACGGACATTTGCAAAAAATATGCTTGACAGTTTGAAAGCCGCGCTCGCAGAGCTTAACCAGCGTGCTTCCCTCTTCTGCGTCTGTACATGCGTTTGAACAGCACCGCTGCACCTGGGATGTGTTGTCTGGGATGTGTTGCTTAATGTTAAAGAGTTTGGCCCTGGTAATAGAAGAAAGATGACTAAACACAGAACAAACAAACAAATACAGCAGAAAAACTGTGGAGCTCAGCTCTGTGGCTGCCATTCGCAGCGCCATCTTGGTCTTAAATCTTACAAGCTGCAGATATCCAAAATCAACCACTTCTTTCTTTTTGAAAAGTGGAACAAATGTACCATAATGTAACCCAACACTAACCACATTCATATATGCATAGTTCATGTCAGAGTTAGTCCACTTCAGCTAGAAGGGCCATATTCATATATAAATATAGATTGCAGCTCATGCTTTGGATGTGGTTTGGAACCTGATTGGTTGTGAAACTTGAGATTTTTTTCTCTGAGCAAACAGGGTCTGTTTCATCCAAATACTGTTTTGTTTCCCTTTATGTTTTAGATTGAATTAATTCAATTGAAGTGTCAAATATTAGTGTACAAAGAATTTTTCTCTGTGCTGGCTTGTGCCAGAAGTTAAGATTTTCAATATTACTTCCTCAAAAATATAATAAATACACATTTATTAGTGACATAAGTTTATATGTGTATATCTCTATAAATAAACTACCTTTCAAAAGTTTGGGGTTGCAAAGATTTTGAAATGTTCTTGAAAGAATTATTTCACCAAGACTGAATTTATTTGGTTCAATAAAAGCAGTAATATTGTGAAATATTATTTCAATTTAAATAATTTTTTCAAAGTGAAATTTAGTCCTGTGATGCAAAGCTGAATTTTCATTTCATTACTCCAATGTTCTGGAGTGGCCCATTCAAGCTGGTGCTTCCAAGATGATCAGAAGTCATTCTTGCAATTCGATAAATCTTAATCAGTTTTAGCTTGAGAGATCTATATAGGCCTATATATTACATCCAGTGAGGATGCATTTACTTGATCAAAAGTGTGACAGTAAGTACATTTATAATGTCTAGAAAAATATCCGTTTTAAAAAAAATGGTATTCTTTGAACTTTATATCACGGTTTCCAAAAAAATATGATGCAGTCCAATTGTTTTATAAATAATGTGTGCAGCATTGATAATAATAGGGGGCACCAGGGGAATCTCTGAGATCACTCGAGAGAGACAGACAGAGAGAGAGAGAGAGAGAGAGAGAGAGAGACAGAGAGAGAGAG
>NC_056572.1:29985215-29985895 GCF_018340385.1 Cyprinus carpio | reverse complement strand
CGCCCGCAAGCGCGAGTTATACCAGAGTGGACGAAGAGGACGCAGTGGAGAGAGATTAATCCATTTTTGAAACTAATATTAACCTAAGATTCATAAATGCTTTATAAATGATGTTACATGTTACCTTGTATATTACATGTTAAAACCTAAATTCTTATTGCAAATTGTTAGAAATATTTTCGAATAAATATCGAGATGTATTTGTGTGTGTGTGTGTGTGTGTGTGAGAAAGGCAGACAGATAGCGAGAGACTCATTACGAAATTGCCATACAATTGTTCGTAATGTAATTTAAATAAATTCATGTTAATAACTGAAACCTTATTGGAAGTGTTACTCAAGTTTTATATGTTGTGTTGTGTGTGTGTCTCTTGATGGTTCGGATTAACCCTTTCATTGCTGTATTCCTTAATTCCAAACTGCTAAATCAGGTGTGTCCAATCCTGTTCCTAGTGATCGACTGTCCTGCAAAGTTCAGCTCCAACTCTAATCAGTCACACCTACCTTTAATTTTCAAGCAATCCTGAAGAAATTAATTAGTTGCTTCAGGTATGTTTGAGTAGGGTTGGAGCTAAACTTTACAGGACAGTCGATCGCCATTAACAGAGTTGGACACCCTTGAGCTAGACGGTTACTGTGTATGTGCCGCTGGGCACAGCTTTCTTGATGCCACCGGGATGG
>NC_056572.1:29973937-29984295 GCF_018340385.1 Cyprinus carpio | reverse complement strand
ACGCTGTATCGGGGAGGGAGCTGCACCTGAGAAATTTTTATGACATTAATGTTTTTTTTGTGCAGTCACTCTATTCAAAGCCTCTGCATGTTAAAAATTGTGAGATCTTGATGTTCGTTAAAGGCGTGTCCATGGCGACCGCACACAGGTCGATGTCTCGCCATGGAATAAAGTTTATTGTACTCAGGCATAAATGTCTGACTTGCCCAAACTTCACATGTTTTGATTAAGCCTGGCCTAATACATCTGAGGCCAATATTCCATTGGTTGTTGTGCTCGATGCCGCGGATAATCTTGCCATCGTATGGGGGGGGGGGCGGAGTGCTGTCCTCGAGCTAGCCGTTTTACATAAAATGTACAATTTGCTGGCTAAACACAAGTACCACTGGTAATACATACAAAAAAGTCTCTTGGTACGAAATTCGAATCCCAGAGTTGATTATTACCGTTACATTTTTCTTTCTCTGCAAAATGCTGTGAATCATTTATCTGCGGCATGTTTGTCTGTATATAACATAATCACATGAAAGTAATTTATTTTTTGTAGAGAGGTTTTTTGCGAAGATTTTCCGGTATGGTAAGATGGATTATATATTGTAGATTTTTTTTTTTTTTTTTTCAGTGAAAGTAATGTGTAAAACAGCATCATGAATATTTTTTTATGATGGTTAGTTGCATATTTGTTTTTTTTAGTTTCCATAAAGTTACTCTTAAAAAGCTCATTTTTATTCCATCTTCTATTCTGAAAAGTCTTAATTCTTAATTCTTTTGCAGTGAACTTGTGTCTTTTTCTACACCTGTCAATTTTCTGTATTGCAATAGTTTTTGAATAATTCTCATGGGGATTTAATTATTTTTGACTTTTCAGTCTGAGTTACAACTCTTTTTGGGCTCATTTCATCTGTAAAAAAAAGCTAGCCTAATAATTCTGCACACCTGAATATAAGGAGTTTTTCTCTTCCAGCCTTCATGGACAATTATATATCACTCATAAAATGATTGAATACAAAATTAATGGTAGTTATTAAGATTGATGTCGTTGGGAATTGGTAAAAATATGCTTGGGAAAAAAAATCAGAATATCAACATGCCTAATAATTGTGCACACAGTGTAAATCAATAAAGGTTTTAGTAACACTTATATAATAAGGTGTAATTTGTAAAAACATTAGTAAATGAACATGAACAATATATTTTCGCAGAATTTATTAATGTTTGTTGATTTTAGTTCACAGTGCATTAACTAATGTTAACAGATAATTTTTTTTTTTTAAGTTTTTGACTATTAACTGACATTGACATGCTATATAATTATTGTTCATGTTAAATAATATAGTTAATGTTAATAACTGAAACCTTATTAAAAGTGTTACTAAAGTTTTATATATTGTTCTGTGTGTGTCTTTCATAGTCTTGATGGTTTGGATTTTTAAGTTTATTTGCTGAACTCCTTAAAACCAGACTGCCATAGAGTTACTGTAAATGCATGTGCCCGCTGGGCACAATTTTCCTGATGCCACCGGGGTGGCGTTTGCGCTGATGGCTTGAGCCCACCATCGCTGCTTGCAGCTATACTTATTATTTATTCTTCTAATTTTTTTTCAAGGTTTCAGGGGCTTTTAGGGCCCTTAACATGCTTAAAAAATCTTGAAAATTGGCACACATATTGGAACCTGCGGCCATTAGGGCCGGGCAGAGACTGATACACGGGCGTGGCACAGGGGCTCTACAGCGCCCCCCTGGAATATGGAGGGCCATATATCATACATACTTGCACGTAGACATATGAAACTCGGTACACATATAGATCTCATCCATCCAAACAACTTTTGTATTGCATATCATAGGCTCCGCCCAACAGGAAGTTGGCTATTCAGGGTTAAGTATTCTTATTTTCCATCAAAGTTTTGGGGGCTTTTGGGGCCCTTAACATGCTCAAAAACTCTTGAAAATTTGCACACACCTTAAAATCTGTGGCCATTAGGAGGCTGCAGAGGCTGGGACCCGGGCATGGCACAGGGGCTCTACGGCGCCCCTTGGAACACAGTCAGAAATGTTGATGTATAGCTCACACATACTTGCACGTATTCATATATAACTCAGTACACTTATACATCTCATCGTGCCGAACAACTTTCGTATTGCATGTCATAGGCTCCGCCCAACAGGAAGTCAGCTATTTAGAGCTATTTAAAAAGTGCATGCTCTGGAATTTGATATACTTGTCATAGGTTTTTTACCCGATTGCCACCAAACTCGGGCAATATGATCTCAAGACATTGGGGATGAAAAATTGCCAGGGGATTTTTGATATCTCGAACGGTTTGCTCTTGGCGAGGCATTGAAATTATGGCGAGAAATGAGAAACATGAAGTGTCTAATAACATCCACACACTACCTGAGTTTGATCAAACTTCAGCGGTTTATTCGTTGTATGAGCCCAATCACATAGTTGTGGCTATTAGGAGTCAAAGTTATAGCGTCACCAACTGGCAGCAAGAAGTGTGTCATTTTAAAAATGCTTTGAATTCAGCATCTTATTTTTAATCGATTTGCTTCCAACTTCATCAGAATAATGTCAAAACACAGCCGATATAAATCTGATGGGGGGATATTGATATCTAAAAATATTGTTGCCATGGCAACATGTGAAACTGAAATATTTTTCTGGTGATTTTGAGGCAGATAACATGCTTAGAATTTCATGAAACTCAAAACACATATCAGTATTAATGATAGCTAGACACTGGCAAAAGTTCATAAAAGGGCGTGGAGGAGGCACTCTATAGCGCCACCTTTTGTCAAAAGTGGGGGGTTTAGTTTTAGCTACAGACACCAAACTTGGTACATATATTGTTCTTATTAAGAGGGACAACTTTCTAATTTACAGTCATTAGCTACGACCAAAAGGAAGTCGGCTCTTTTGATTTGAATATGGATTTTTGGCTCGGTGTGAGGAGTGCATGTGTGCTGAGACTTCCATTGTCTGAGAGAAATTGCGCCTCTACAGGAGCAATTCCCAGGACTGAGAGGGAGGAGTCTCCCTTAGTTTCACTTTTAAATCGGTTAAAAATACAAATAAATAAATAAATTTAATTCACACTGACAAGCTAAACCAACATATCTTATTATTATCGGGTCAGGGCTCATTAATAATTGATGTCTGGCCAGAGAACAGTGAGATAGACGAGAGATAAATCATCGCTCCGATCGGCGCGTTCAGTCTCAACGAGCTCACAACAAACAAATTTATTCTTGTTTAATAGCTTTTAAAAATAAAATATTACGGCGATTGTACACAATCCACCCATTAGAACACAACAAGAGCTAAATTCAGATGTTTGTGAGTGTTAAAATGAAATATTTGCTGCAGCCTTTCTGACAGCGTGAGACTTCTGAACACTTTAAGAGAAAAAAAGTCTACATACAGAAACTACAGCCTTTTAATCAACACAAAACAATTAGAAGAACATATTACACAGATGAAAATGAGTGTTTATGATTGCTTGTGAGATTTTCTTTGTCTAAGGGCTGAACATCACATCGATTGCTCTGCGCTCAAGAACATGGTGATGGCTTTCGGTAAAAGAACAAACAAATAAACACACCATTCACACACACAAACAAAACAAAACAACATATGTTATTATAACCGGGTCAGATCTCATTAATAATTGATGTCTGGCCAGAGATCAGTGAGAAAGACCAGAGAGAAATCACCGCTGCATCAGCGCGTGCAGTCTCACAACGCGAGCTCACAGTTAAAGCATTTTTTTATTTTTTAAGAGCTTTTTCTCAAAAAAACATGTTACCGTGAATGCACACAAATTCACCCATTAGAACACAACAAGAGCTGAATTCAGGTGTTTTTGAGCTGTTTAATTGACAGCGCGAGACTGTCTAAGGGCAGAATAACATCGATCTCTCGAGCTCCAGAGGACACTGATTCTGGCTTTTCGTCGCAAGAACGAACAAACCAAGTACAAGATTATTTAAAAATACATAATAGCTTGGCGAATATAAACGAAAACAGCCACGTGAACGTAAACTGTTGAGAAGTAAATCTGAAGTGGATCATGATACTGGATCTGAATATTAAAGTGACTGCATTCCAGCTGCTTTCTGTCTTCAATTTTAATCTATAAAATACAGAAAATCATTCGTCTTGGCTGCTTTTTTTTGTATGTGTGAATGTATTCGTTATTATAATATTATTATTATATTATTATATTATTATTTTTGCTCTAACAAGAATTTATCTATAGTTAATTAAATCGATGACGTTATTTTACATTTGATTTGTCCATTTCTGCATCTAAACATCTATAAACCTAAAACATGCACTATTAAACTATTGTTAGCAATTTCTTTATAACTGGTGTACACACTTTTATTTTCATAATAAATTTGTTTTTTAGATTATAGACAGTTACAGTGGTCTATAATAAATATCAACAGGTTTGTTCAAGCTGCTTAAAATGTTTGTAGGCTATTTTTTTTTAAATGTAAATCCTAAAAAAAAAAAAAAAACTTTGGGAAACAGCCATATTTATGAAAAGGTGCTTAACCCTCTGGAGTCTAAGGGTATTTTTGGGGCCTGGAGAAGTTTTGTCATGGCCTGACATTTGTGCTTTTTTCAGTTTCTTATGAATATCTAAATGGCTAAAGTCTAATCTCACTGTAATCAGCACAAACTGGGCTATAATAATATGTGAGCAGCATGTATGTACATGATTGTGTTTTTGAGAAAAAAAAATGTTATGCGTGGTTAGTGAAAAAAACTAAAAAATGTTAAATCACTTGAAAAAGGCAATAAAACACATACAGAAAATTGGTTTCCCGGGACTTTTGAGAACTGGAGCTTGTAGCCTATATTTTTTTTTTTTCTAAATGATGTGAAAATCATCTTGTTTACTCACTTACAGAAAACAATATATTGATTTAAATTTTCTAAGACACTTTTTGTTGGTAAAAGTCATATGCGAGTTGGCATCAACTATCATGAATTCACACCTGAGAAGACAAAGACCTGTATAATGAGCTGCATAATGAGCCATTCAGTCAGCTCTGTCACTGAGAGGGATGAGTTACAAGAAAGAATGTGAGGGACAACAATAAATGTATATAATTTTATGTTTTGTAGTTTATTTAGAATATATTTAATTATCCCACAACATAATTTAATATTCACTTGTGAGTACAGTTAAACAGTTTATTAGGAACAATCAAAGCTGACTTTCAAACTGAATTTTTTTGCATCATTACTCCAGTCACACAATCCTTCAGAAATCCTTTTAACACTCTTATTTTCTACAAAAAAAACATTTATTGTTATTATTATCATTATTATTATTATTATTAATGTTGAAAAGAGATGAGAATATTTTTTCAGGTTTTTTAGGGGGGATAAATTGAAAGAACAGCATTGTTTATTACATTTGTTACAGTTACATTTATTGGTGCATTTATATTATTTACATCAAGCTTTTGAATGGTATAGTAGTGTATATTGTTATTGAAACTTAATATTTCACTTGATTATACATTTAGTCAGGAACTATAGTTTGGAAAAAGTCTTTGGAAAAAATTCTAACTAGTAAAATGTTTACACGTTATGTGAAAACTAGTACAAGTATATAAATAAATAAGAGACTTACTCATGTTTATGATCTCTGCTGAATAAAGTGCTTCATTCTTTTTTTCTGAGGAAATCCAAATCTCAAATCCTTAACCACATCACATCATTTTGGGGTGAATTATGTCTTATTCCACTCATCGCGAAGCAAACAGTAAAATAAAAAAAAAACTTGAAGAACAATCTCGCTGCGTTATCTTCTGTTCTGTGGGCGTGCGCTTCAGTGAAACATTTGAATCTGAAAGGCGCATTCAGCGCGGGGGCGTGGTCGCATTAGAAGATAATGAAGGGAGACGTGAAAAACGGACATGCCGTTGTTTTTATATGGATTACTTTATCACAGAATATTTGTTTTCGGCAGCACTTGTTTAGTTTAAAAGTAGACATGTCAGGCTTTCTATAGATATCTCTCTCATGTCTCTGTGTTGAGTATTTACTGAGTTACAGTTAATTTTAATGACGTGTTTGTAAATAAAGATCAGCGCAGACAAAGGCTGCAGACAGCACTCCTTGTTTGTTATCATAAGTGCACAAAGTTTTGTTGTTATTATGTCTGTATACAAAAAAAGTTGACCCTTTACAGATTCGATTGATGTATTGCTCTTATCTGTACAATCAAAACTGAAAGTGTAATTTAAGTTCTTTTCGGGGTTATCAGGAGAAAATACCCCAAAACGCGTATGCGCGTTAATCGACTTCAGAGGGTTAACCTATAGGAAAAAAAAATGAATTAAATTAGTGTTTAATTTTTAGTAATGACCATTTTTGTTGTCATAAAAACCTTCTTCATTACAATACAAAATAACAATTGTCAATAGTAAATATTATGAAAACAATAATTGTTGTACTTTTTTCATCATTATATAGTTTATGTATTATAATTGTAAAAACAAAAACAAATTTAGCAACTTACATAAGTAATCATTCAACACTGCTTAAAATTGTAAGTTGAAAATTAAACTCATGATTAAGCATGAAATAAGATACAGAATCAGTAAATTAGATTTTAATGTGGGTATATTAGTCAGTAAACTAATCATTAAATATTTATAATCATTCAAAAAATTTGGACCCTTTCATACTGTTGTTCAAAAATGAAGGCACAATGCTAATGTTGTCCACTCGATGGCGCCACAATATAGCAAATACTTCAAGATCTGTGTCAAAGACTTGAAAATGTTTCATTTATGTGCATAAACAAAAAATGCATATACATTCATTCTTTTTTCATAGACTTTAATAAAGCCCAATATAGTAATTATGCAAAAATTATCATCTAAATACCATTACTTTTTGTTATTTTAAAAGTATTGACAACATATTTCTCAAGTTATCACACATTACTGAAAAAGTGTAGAAGGGACACTATATTCAGTTATCTATGTTTCATGTTGTGCATATAATAGTAATCACATAAGGACTCATAATTTACTTGAAAAGAGACACTTCATTGTGAAACTGCATCATCTACACAAACCAATGTGCTTGGACCCCTAATGATCACCTTGACTTAAACCACATTGTTTCAGTTACCTTCTGTGTCTTTGCCCACAACGCTTCAGTGACTAGAATGTGAAATAGGAAACAGGGGAAAAAATAAAAGGCATGACTTTATTTGCATCCAGCTAGCCTGCATTACAGCTAGCCAACTCTATTACAGATGTTCCACAGCCAAGACTTTTATTAGAATAGAAAATAGCAAGGGTTCAAATACATAGTTTATTAATCATTTAATTTCACTTTCTTAATGAATATTGTTCTGTGTATGTGATTTCAAAGTCTTGATGGTTCGGATTAACCAGTTAATTACCGTATCCCTTAAAACCTGAGTGCCAGAGGGTTACTGTAAATGCATGTGCCCGCTGGGCACAGTTTACCTGATGCCACCGGGGTGGTGTTTGCGCTGATGGCTTGAGCCCGCCATCGCTGCTTGCAGCTATATTTTTAGGGCTCAAGCCTGGAGGGCGAAGAGCCCTATTGTTTTCCTTAGGATTATTTATTTATTTATTTTTCTTTCTTTATTCCTCTAATTTTTTTCCAAGGGTTCGGGGGCTTTTGGGGCCCTTAACATGCTTAAAAACTCTTGAAAATTGGCACACACCTTGGAATCTGCAGCCATTAGGGCCGGGCAGAGACTGATACAGTTGGCTATTTAGGGTTTTGTGAAAAACACATGCTCTGGAATTTGATATACTCCTCTGAGGAACTCCACCCGTTCGCCACAAAACTCGGTGATGCCAATGAAAATGATCTCAAGACACGGGGATGCTAAATTGCGAAGATATTTTTGATATCTCGAACGGTTTGGTCCGTGGCGAGGCGTTGAAAATTATGCCAAAACAATGAGATAAAACAGGAAATGTCATTCACATACATTACCTGAGTTGGATCAAACTTCATTGTGTTGTTCGATGTATGATGCCGATCGCATAGATGTGACTATTAGGAGTCAAAGTTACCAGCGCCACCAACTGGCAGCAGGAAGTGTGTCATTGTCAAAATGCTTTGAATTCAGCAATCTTATTTTTACTCAATTTGCTTTCAAACTTCATCAGAATAATGATAAAACACGGCCAATGTAAATCTGTTGTGGGGATATTGATATCTAACATATTGTTGCCATGGCAACGCTTCAAACTTGAATATTCTTTTCTGGGGATTTTGAGGCAGATAACATGCTCAGAATTACATAAAACTCAAAACACATATCAGTATAAATGATAGATAGACAATGGAAAAAGCTCATGAAGGGTCGTTGAGGAGCCACTCTATAGCGCCACCTTTTGTCAAAAGTGATGGGGGTTAGTTTTAGCTACAGACCCCAAACTCGGTACATAAATGTTCTTATCAAGATGGACAACTTTCTAATTCACAGTCATCAGCTACGATGAACATGAAGTCCGGTTATATGATTTGAATAGGATTTTTGGAAAAATATAGCTGTGAATTATGCATACTGCTCAGAGGAGAATTACAGTATATACACACCAAACTTTGTCTACATGATGCCAAAACATTGAGGGAACTTAAATTGCGAATGGATTTTGGATAGCTTGAACGGTTTTTTGCCGTAGTGATTATTGAAATAACAGTAAAAAAGTAAACATAAATGTCTTATATTCTTAAAGTGCAGCGTCCAAACACTTCAAAAATTTTATATATAGAGGACAAGTCATTCGAGCAATATGCATAGTTTCACGACATTACAATGCTCTATGGATAATAGAAAATTAAAAAACTGTCAGTCATCTGATCTCACTCTGAGGCCACTCTCTCTGTGTCAGTGAAGGGAGGGGTTGAGTCATTCTGATGCCCTTTGAAGAATGTGTGTGTGTTGGGAGTATGTGTTGACTGGGGGAGGGGCTTCGTGATAGAGAAAGATGAGAGAGAGAGGAGAGACTTAAAAACATCTCTTTAATCACCAAAAAAAAAAAAAAAAAAAATCAGTATTTTAAATTGATATGTTGTATGTTGTGCTAATGGTGTTTTTTTTTTTTTTTTTTTTTTTTTTAAAAATCATAGACTGCATAGTCTTCACTGTTTAAAACTAAATATAGATTAATCGTTTTTGATGTTACAAAGGTTATTTACGTGTTTTTTTTTTTTTCAAAAAAATCAGAAAAAAATCAAATGTAAATAACTGCATAGTCTCGGGTTTAATATACACATGCCTTTTCTTTCTGAACTGTTAACGTTAAGAAATATGCCTAACGGAACTGTTAACATTAATAAATATGCCAACTGACTGTGTTACTAGGATATTCCCCAAAACGAGCATTTAGATGTAATTATGTATTTTATTTGATCCATGCACCAAAAAAAGCCGAAGATAGCTCAGTTTAGTATTCGCGCGTGCCGGCTGTCTGTGTGCGTGCAAGCGCGCTTCAGATGTGTGCGGTGAAAACTTCTCACACAGCGCTCGACTGTTCCGCGAACAATCCTGAGCGTCTTATATTGCTCCCCTTGTGCCTTATACCGAGTCCTAATCGGTGAGTTTGAACGAGAATGCACCCGTTGACGGACATTATGTGGAAAATGTAGACAGTGTCAAATAAGCTGCCTATTTATATCACAGATATCTATATTGTACGTGTGCTATCGATGCAATCATGCAATCGATCGATCCATATATCGATGAATCAATACACCCCTAATATATCAAATGTAAATAACTGCATAGTCTTCACTGTATAAAACTAAATATAGATTACTAATTTTTGATGTTACAAAGGTTATTTAGGTGTTTTTTTTAGGTGCTATAGATGCATCTATCCATATCGATGAATCAATACACCCCTAATATAGGCTCTCTTCTCTATATATATAATTGCATAGGTTTATATAATAATATAGTATAATAATAATAATATAGTTTTAATAATCATAAATAATAATAATACAATAATTTCAAATTTCAAACTCATTTAAATACTGACCTATGACATCCTGTGACAGACAGTGTATTGAATTTACACCAACTCATGATGTAATAGTAAAACAGCTCAGCTTCACAGATGAAGGACCTAAGCTGTATATGCCAGGCAAACAAAAAATCACAATGCTAATAGATCAATAAAATCATTTAAAAATGCTATGCACGGTGTGCATCATTATTAGGCACTTGACATTTGATGATATTTTCCAAGCACATTTTTCTAATTCCACATCCAATCAGTCTTAATAATTACTATACATTTGGTATTTGATCATTATGAGTGATATA
>NC_056572.1:29972371-29972952 GCF_018340385.1 Cyprinus carpio | reverse complement strand
ATATCTTTATTTTCAAAGTTTTTTTTTTTTTTTGAATACACAAAATAAGAAAGGAAGGAAAAACAATGACAAACAGTGGCATAAACAGCATAAGTATTTAAAGGGGAAAAAATGTGCAATGCAACATATGTAAATTCATCAGGACTGCTAGCTTTCCTCTTAAACACAAGATCTGTAAACCCCTCACTACTGACCTTTTCGTGTGATCTAGATTTCTCAATATAAAAGATTTACAGCACAGGCTATTGATGGCTTGAACATGTGGTTGATACCTCTAGTAAAATAGCAACTCACACAAGAAATCACAGTTTTTCAACACAATAGTTCTCATCATTATTACAAACTGCAAAGGTCCCATTTTTAAAATATAATGTGCTCGACTGATCAATAACGTCCTCCACTAGTTTGGATCATTCCCTATAAATAAAGCCTTACCTGTCTCCAAACAACAATCCAGGCCTCTTCAGGACATTCAGCTGGTCTTGTTTCTACTCAGAAAGCAGGCGGAATGTGTATTATGTCACCTAAAGCTGTTTTAAAGGTTCATTTAGGTGTAGTAACAAACACATTAATGCTTCTTA